>NC_083345.1:14575431-14617636 GCF_019175385.1 Lycium barbarum | reverse complement strand
AATAAGGTAAGCTTTCAAGCCGCCGCCCTTTAAAGGAGCGAGCGTAGTGAACTGTAATTGTGAAAAGATTGGAAGATCTGGCCAAAGAAGGTGATAGCCCTGTAGATTCGTTCCCATGGTTGAAAGTAAATACTACGTAGTGGCTACAGTTAATAGTCCTTCAGATGTTAGATGTCTATACTGGTATATCTCTGTATATCATCAAGTTGTAATTGATGGCACAGATATGTGATAATATGATCCAGTATATCACCATCTCTTAACAGGTCCTTAATTTTATACTACCATTCCTAATCACTTGTTATGATATCCCTGTTATGCACCACCATTGTTTAACAAGAGGGTCCCCTGTTTAACTTGTCTTTTAGATTTAGAAAAACCTTGTGACTACCCTTTTATTATTGAAGCTGAATACAAGTTATGTAAAATCCATCTCCATACCAGATCAATTAAGATCGCGTATAAGCTGAACTTCCTTAAAATCTTTGTAAGGAAAATCTAAGAAAACCTATCATATGATTTAATTTGGTCAATATCCACTTTGATCAACATATTATTAGGACTTTCATTTTTCTATTTCGCATTACCACTCACTGGGAGAATAAGATGTTCTGCATCACTGATCTGTCTTTTACAAATTCTGCTTGTTGTGGCAATATGAATTGAGGTCACATGCATCCATGCCAATCTAGTAGCAATAATCTTTGAGAAAACCTTATTTATGAAGTAGCACAAGCTGATTGTTTTGAAATCTGCTAATGTATTGGTGATGTAATGTAGTGTATTTTCTGTTGGGTGGGCTCTGGTTGTTTGCGAGCTGTGGAGGATCAGGGGCCATGCTGTAAGTTTGATAAACTAACATGACTTTCATTTTCCTTTCATATATTTTGTCTAAAATCCTACAATCTTTGGTTTTGTGTGATTTTTTTTTTCTCTTAATAGGTGCATGTTGGGCTTTTGTTGGGGCGGAAGCCATCACGGCTTTATACTACATTAGGTTGGGCAAGGTGAAACCCCTTTCAAAGCAACAGGTCATCGATTGTCTGTTTACCAAATTCGAGGAGCCAAAAAATGTGCAATATTGCGATAAAACAGGATGCTATCCTAGTCACTATAATAAATATTATAAATTTGCAATGAAGGAAGGAATCTATTCTGATACGGCATATCCTTATGTTGCCAAGAAGGAAAACTGTCATAACCTATCAAAGGAGGTAAGCACATGATATAGGATTTATTTTTGTCTTTTTTGGGTTCAATTTCTTTTGCAAGATATATATAAAATAATACTGTAGTAGTGATTATTTTGTCTACAGTAAAATAATTTGGAGCAATATTCAAATAATATTTTGTCTTGTAAAATTAACTACTCCAATAACACATTCTAAATCACATTACATTTCTTGGTTTGAGTTACATCTTTTAATTGGTGCAGGAAAAAACTAAAATTAAGAAGTTTCTGACTGTTAAAGAACTTGGTTTGGACAAAAAAGCAATCGAAAATTTAATCCGGAATCAACCCATCAGTGGATCTGTAAAGTATGTGGATAGCTTTCAACTGCATACTGGAGAGGTAAAATTTCTGTCCACTGATCAGTTTTTTGTACTTTTTTAATCCATGCTTTCTTTGTACTAAATTCATTTAATTTGATAGGATACTTACATGGGTCCAACCGAAGAGGAGATTCACTATGAGGACCTACTCAAAAGTAGAAATGAGCCGTCTGTAGGGCGTCATGCAGTGCTAATTGTGGGCTTTGGCGTTGATGAGAAGGGGATTGATTATTATTTGATTAAGAATAGCTGGGGTGTAAAGTGGGGTTATTGGGGTTATGCCCGGGTTGAGAGGAGCATTGTAATGGGTTTATCTTTTCCGGTTCTTCAGAAGTAGATAGGCTTTGATTCCTGGTTGGGCTCAGTTGATTATTTCCTTACTATTGTCTTGTGCTAAAATAGTAGTTATCTGAAGATAAGCTTTGAACTCCAGCTAGCTTAGATTAACTAGTATTTCTTTATTGTTGTTTGCGCTACAGTTGCGGTTCTTTGTTGAAAATTATGACTGTAATGATGAATTTGTTGTTTATATGTGTCGTGTGTTTGCCTAATTTGCATCTTATATGAAACTGTGAAGCTACCTCAATGGAGGCCTAAAAAAATACTTAATCGATTCTTAACTGAAACGATGTGTTTAAACTCGTGTGTTTGGCATAACATCGCAACATACTCGCAATTCACAATTGAATGCAGCAAATACAAAACGTTAGGACCATAGAGCTTAAGTTCTTGACTTGCTTTGCAAACTTATTAGGAGCAATTAATATTGCTAAATATCTGTAATGAATGTCTCTATTGTGAGAGCATTTTCTGATTCCCTGTGGTTGAATAAGCATATGAGCAGAAGCTTTGGTTGCAGCTGAACTCTGCTTTGGAGCTGCTTAACAACAAGGGGAAAACTGGATGTAATCGCTACGATGGGGGTGAAGTCCCGGCAGCACATTCATTGTAGGAGAATATTGTAAGTGGTTGGCTCAGTTTGCTTAGAGTGGTCTCTGCGATCAGCAAGAATGTCATAAGCATCAACGAGGTTACCCACAATGGCATTAATGAAGAGACTAGGAGGAACAGTTAACTTTGTGCCAAACTAGGTGGTATAATCTCCACTTCCATACATGTCACAGCCCTTATTTGAAGCTGTAGAACAGAAATTTTCCTCCTCATTGGCAGATATGACAACGAACTTGTCACACCCCCAACGAGGAGTATGACAGACTCCGACCCGTAGGCCGAAAGTCACCTGACTTAACCGTTACTTGGACATCACATACCATAACTCAAAGAACATCTGCTCGCGGAAAAGGACCAACATAGAAATACTTGATAATTCAACACATATGTACCTATGCGGACCGGCAAGGTCACTACAACATAAAGTATATCATAATGCCGACAAGGCTATCAGAAAAATATCAAGAAGCGAAAACAAGGCCGACAAGGCCATACATAATATTTACATATCCCACAATGTCCATGAGCCTCTAAGAGTATACATATGAACACATATTATACTAACAGAAAATACCAAAAGATAGCAAGCCCGGAATAGTGGTACTTGCTAACACTGCTGAAGCTGGAAAATCCTACTGCGGTTGCTCCCCGATAACTTTGTCAGAGCCTGCAGCACGAAATGCAGCGTTCCGTGCAATGGGACGTCAGTACGGATAAAAGTACTGAGTATGTAAGGCAGAAGGGTAACAACATAATTAAGATATAATGTAACATTAATAAATGCAAAAGAAAACCGAACATCTGGAAGTAACACAAGATACTATGCATGATAAAATCATTGGCATGCTTATATATATATATATATATACGTAATAGATGGTATCCATGCCCGGCCGTAAGGCTTGGTGTTATATGTGTAAAATCATGCCTGGCCATTAAGGCTCGGTGTTATCATCATTAGCCCGCGTCCGGGGTAATATCATAACATGCCCACTACAGTGGTGTGTGCATTTACGCGCCATGCCCGGCCGACTATAGTGCGGTACGGTGTAGTAAAATAGTGCATTACATTTATTTATATGTATATACCATTGTTGGTCCGAACAGGGGAGGCTGCGCAGGACTCCACTTTCCTTCCGCGATGCAGATGGAAAGCGCAAAGTCCTGATACCTCCCGCTTTCTTTTCGCGATGCGGATGGAAAGCGCAAAGTCCTGAGACCTCCCGCTTTCCTTCCACGATGCCGATGGAGAGCCTGATAGTAATGCCTGGAGCTGATTTTTGGATGAGAAGTCATTAATCTGATCTTGGCCTTTCGGAGTGACATAAGGTCGGTAGCCTCCGAATAGCTTATGAAATTTGTATCGAGTCCAAAGGAGTAATCGATAATGATAAGTAAAATAATACTTTAAGAATCATTAAAATAACAAGATATTAAGATTTGAAATACAAAACATGGGAATAGAGTGGATTTGTTATTGAACGCTTGTGTTTATATTCTAGTTGGATTCGTGCCAAAGAAAGAGGGAAACGAATGCCTTACATACCTTATTCGTCAAGCCGCCACTTAAGGAGTTCCTTACACCTATGCTTGCCCTTCACCCGAACCTATATATCGAGAAATACATCTTTAATCACACGTTCATCATATTTCCATCAACTTATAAGCACTAATTATGGAAGACTAATTTGGGTTACGAAAATTTGGGCAGCATCTCCCCTATATCATCGACTTCCTCCAAATACCAAAACAATTCCCAATTAATACCAACAACATCAACAACAACATCCTCAATATTCTATAAGATAAATATATATATTTTCATCCAAAACTCTCTTCAAACCTTAATCCATAAGCCAACAACATCAACACAACAAACTACAACTCTTATTCTTGTAAATATTCCTTAATCAATGTTGATAAAGAAAGAGATTCAATGATTCATACCTTATGTTTACTAAAGTAGCAAGATCTTCAATATTTGCTTTGTTTCCAAGCTAACTCCAACACAAAACGAAATTATAATCGCGAAATTATAATCGCTTAAAATTTACTGAAAATCCTCACCTCTATGTGATATAAGAGCCCTTTTTGTTTGCTAAATTTTCTGGAAGATTTTGGAGAATTGTGATGGTGAAAAATGGGGTTTTAACCTCTTTTATAGTGGCTAAGGTTGGTAGTACTGTAGCAGTATTGTAGCAGCTCTGTTTCTGCTTTGTCAGCTCAGTTTGTAACACCCATAATTCTCTATTCCGATGTCCTATCGATGAGCGATTTGTTGCATTAGAAACTAGACTCGACGAACTATATTTTAAGATTTTGAAACACCTTAAAACTCCTAATATACATGGAGATATACCCCTCCAAAGTTGACTCAAAATTCTATTTCAGATTTTCGACAAACTTATTTTCCTTGATTTGCTTGGTCCCAGATTCTTCCATAGCTTATTATATGAACTTAAACCCTCGTAACCATGAGATAGGTGCATAAAATCTCCCATATCCTAGGAAATTCTCCACGTCTAGACTTAAAAAACTAACGCCTAATAGATTTCACGTACAAGACTATGAGGTGTAACATTCTCCCCCCTTCAAAAACATTCGTCCTCGAATGTCGGATACCCGAGGGTCAATAAATTTTCCACGGAATGTTAGTAAAGTATCTCTCGTGATTGGAGCACCTCTAATCTCCTACATGTCACAAGTCCGAATCATAAGTCCTACATGATACTGTAATTAATGACACGTGGTCACACGATGATTAGAATAACATTTCTCATCTTATTGAGTCTCAAGGGGGGGGGTTTAAATATAATTCTTACCTTGTAAGTGATTTGCGGGTGTAGCAGAACCTTGTAAGAATTCTTTCGGAGTAGTATCATCTGTGACGGGGAATAAATGGGGATACTTGGACTTCATTTCTGCTTCGGCTTCTCATGTCATCTCTTCCCTATCTTTACTCCTCCATAGAACCTTCACTGAAGCCACGTCTTTATTTCGGAGTCTACGAACTTGTCTGTCGAGAATAGCAATTGGTTCTTCCTCATATGTCAGATTTTCTGTAACTTGTATATCGTCAACAGGTACGATTCTAGATGGATCTCCAATACACTTCTTAAGCATGAACACATGGAAAACTGGATGAACCGCTTGTAGCTCTGATGGAAGCTCCAATTCATAAGCCACCTGGCCTACCCTTCGGATGATCTTATAAGGCCTGATATATCGGGGATTAAGTTTCCCTTTTTTACCAAACCGCATCACGTCTTTCATAGGTGATATCTTCAGAAACAGCCAATCACCTACCTGGAATTCTAATTCTCATCGTCGTACATCTGCATAAGATTTCTGACGACTCTGAGTTATACGCAATCGTTCCTGAATAAGCTTTACCTTTTCAATAGCCTGATGAACAAGGTCTGGCCCAAATAAGTTTGCTTCTCCGACTTCAAACCAACCGGCAGGGGACCTACGCTTCCTACCATAATGAGCTTCATATGGAGCCATTTTGATACTGTCATGATAGCTATTGTTATAAGCAAACTCTATCAAAGGCAAATGATCATCCCAACTTCCTTAGAAATCCTATACACACGCTCGTAACATATCTTCTAAGGTTTGAATAGTTTGCTGAGCTTGCCCGTCTGACTGCGGATGGAAAGCTATACTAAGATTTACTCGAGTACCAAGACTTTCCTGAAAAGATTTCCAGAACCTTGCTGTAAACTGTGCCCCTCTGTCTGAAATAATTGACAGCGAAATGCCATGAAGGCGCACAATCTCCTTAAGATATAGCTTAGCATAGTCTTCAGCAGTATAGGTAGTTCTTACTGGCAAGAAATGAGCTGATTTAGTTAACTTATCAACAATCACCCAAATAGATCGAATCTGCGGCGAGAACGGGGCAATCCCATGACAAAATCCATATTAATCACTTCCCACTTCCATGCTGGGATCTCCATTTCTTGTAATAAGCCACTGGGTTTCTGATGCTCGATCTTCACCTATTGGCAAGTGGGGCATTGAGCTACAAAGTTAGCAATATCTTTCTTCATATCATTCCACCAGTAAAAGCCCTTGAGGTCATGATACATCTTGGTGGACCCAGGATGAATTGAATACCAGGAGTAATGAAATTCTGACATGATCTTGTCCCAAAGCCTAGTTACATTGGGAACGCACAAATGACCTCGATGTTTGAAAACCCATTTGAATCCAGTTCGAAGGCTGAGATCCTATTTTGTTGCACTCCTTCCTTAATGTTAATTAAAACTGGATCTTCATACTGTTGAGTCTTTACCTTTGAGGCAAGAGTCGATTGGGATATATTCTGTAAAGCAATTCCAGTGTCTTCCGAATCTAGTAAGCGAACTCCCAAATTTGCTAAGCAATGAAGTTCTCTAGTCATTTCCAATTTTTCTGCTAGCACATACAATAGACTTCCCATTGATTTGCGACTTAGGGCATCAGCTACAACATTTGCCTTGTCGGGATGATATAAAATCTCAGCATCGTAATCCTTTAGAGATTCGAGCCATCTTCGTTGCCTCAAATTCAATTCCTTTTGCCTAAATATATATTGAAGGCTTTTATGGTCCGTATAGATATCGACATGAACTCTATATAAATAATGTCACCATATCTTTAGAGCGTGAATCACTGCCGCCAACTCTAGATCATGGGTTGGATAATTTTGCTCATGTTTCCGTAGTTGTTGGGAGGCATAAGCAATCACCTTACCATTTTGCATCAACTTCCCAGGCCGGTGCGTGACGCATCACAGTATATAGCGTAACCCTCGGTGCCTTCTAGAAGGGTGAGGACAGGGGCAGATATCAACTTATCTTTCAATTTTGGGAAACTCCGCTCGCACGCTTCTGACTATTGAAACTTGGCCCCCTTCTAAGTTAATTTTGTAAGGGGAGCTTCTATAGAAGAAAATCCCTCTACAAATCTTCGATAATATCCAGCAAGACCTAAGAAATTTCGGACTTCCGAAGCGGTTGTTGGTCGGGGCCAGTTCTTAACGGTTTCAATCTTCCGATCATCGACTTTAATACCTTCATCGGACACAATATGGCCTATAAAAGCCACTAAAGTTATCCAAAATTCACATTTGGGCATACAGCCTTTGATCTCGCAATGTTTGCAACACCTTTCGGAGGTGATCAACATGTTCCCTCTCCGAATGAGAATATACCAAGATGTTGTCAATGAATACAATAATAAAAATATCCAAAAAGGGTCGGAATATGGTGTTCATTAGCGCCATAAATGTCGCAGGAGCATTTGTCAATCCGAAAGACATGACTAAGAATTCAAAATGCCCATATCTCGGTCGGAAAGCTGTCTTCAAAATTTCTTCCCCTTTTACTCGTAGCTGATGATACCCTGACCTTAAGTCAATCTTCGAGAAGCATTTAGCACCCTGTAGCTAGTCAAACAAATCATCAATTCTAGGCAATGGATATTTGTTCTTGATAGTCACCTTATTCAACTGCCGGTAGTCAATACACATTCTTAGTGAGGCATCCTTTTTGTGCACAAATAATACTGGTGCTCCCCACGGAGAAGTACTAGGCCTAATGAAGCCCTTGTCTAACAAGTCCTGCAATTGCACTTTCAATTCAGGCAACTAGGCGGGGGACATACGATAAAGGGGAATAGAGATGGGTTGAGTGTCCGGATACACATCAATCGCAAATTCAATTTCCCTTTCGGGAGGGAGGCCTGGTAATTCATCGGGGAATACATCCTGAAATTCATTAACTACATGAACGGATTGCAAAGTTGGCGGTTCAGCTTCAGTGCTCCTAACTCGAACCAAATGATAAATATAACCTTTGGAAATCATTTTTCGTGCCTTAAGGTAGGAAATAAACCTACCCTTTGTTGCTGGGGTATTGCCCATCCATTTGAGAATTGGTTCACCCGTAAACTGAAATTTCACAGTTTTGGACCAACATTCCATATTGGCATAGCAAGAGGCTTGCCAATCCATTCCCATAATGGCGTCAAAGTCCACCATTTCTAACTCCACTAGATTAGCAATTGTTTCACGACCACATATCGTAACCACACATCTACGATAAATTCATCTTGCAACAACAGGTTCCCCGATCGGAGTAGAAACGAAAGGCTTGGATAAAGATTCGGGCTTTATACCAAACTTATCAGCAATATAAGGTGTGATATAAGATAGCGTGGAACCTGGATCGATCAATGCATAGACATCACAAGAACAAATGGATAAAATACCTGTCACAACATCTAGAGACGACTCAAGATCCTGCCGTCCTGCAAGTGCATAAATACGATTCTGGTTGCTGCCGGAAGCAGATACCTGACCTCTTCCCCTACCTCTACCTGCTGGGGTTGGAGAAGAACCTTGTCCAGGAGGGCGAACAGAAGATGAAGAACCTGCGATTGAACCTGTCGGCTGAGCCGGGCCCCCTCTACCACGGGATGGATAATTTTCTATAACATGACCAGGCTGTCCACAGTAATAACACACCCTCATACCTTGGCGGCATTGGCCAGAGTGTCCTTTACCGCACTGGTCACAACGGGGCAAGGGAAGCCTTGCCTGGCTAGATTCTCCTTTGTAAGAAGGAACTGACGCTCTGGAGCTTCGACTCGGTCCAAAATAAGTGGGTCTATCACAACGCTGCCTCTGGAACCTGGAAGGTGCACTAACCGCTGAAGGATCTGATCTTCTATAAGAATAGGGCCTATAATCTTCCTGATAAGCACCTGAATAACCTGCGGACCTGGTTCGCTTATAACTGCCCCCTACTCGGGTCTTGCTCAGTCCGCTGTCGGCGTTCAAGGTCCTCCAAATTTTGAGCATACGCCTGAATACGAGAAATATCCATACCACTCTGTAATGAAGCCGTCATACAATCCTTAATCAAGTGAGTCCCAAGTCCCGTCACAAAATGATGTACCCTATCTTCCATTTCAGCTACCATCGTCGGGGCGTATCTAGCTAAGGAGTTAAACTTTAAACTATATTCCTGAACGCTCATATTATTCTGGCGAAGCAATAGAAATTCATCAGCTCTAGCTCTACGAACCTCAGCGGGCAGATAATGATCCAGAAAGGCTCTGGTGAATTCCGACCATACTGCTGGAGGTGCGTTCGGCCCTCTCGATTGCTGCCAAGACTCATACCATACCGCGGCCACATCCAAAGTCTATGAGAAGCTAGCTCCACTGATTCTGTGTCAGAAGCATGCATTACCATCAAAGCGCGGCCCATTCAATCTATAAAATTCTGAGGGTCATCCTTCGGGTTTGTCCCCGTGAACACCGGAGGGTCCAAGGTATAAAAATCACGTACACGGGAACTAACAGTCCTATCCGGAAGGCCAGCCTACCGCTGAGTTTGAGCAGCCATCAATCTAGTCAATAACTGGATTGCGTCTAGCAAGTCCTGTTCTGTAGCAGCGGGGTGAGGAGTTAGAGGCTGAGGAGCCGGAGGGTCTGGAGCCCTATCTTGCTCTTCTGCACCTGATGAAGTAGAGGTAGCATGTGAGGGGGTAGCGCTCTGAGCCTCGCTATGCCCTAACTCAGGTGACGTTACTCGGCTTGGGCCTTCCCCAGCGGTGCCCAGTATACTACTGACTTTCTTCTTCCTCGAAGGCATTGCTGAAAATCAAACACGGAAAGATTAGATATCTGTATTCTTAACTTGGCTCTATCGCATGATCTAGATCATGAAGAAAAGTATCTTCCTAAATGTCCTGTAGCCTCCTAGCTATAGATATGGTGCACTACATATCGATAACCAAGACTCTACTGGACACGGCTCATGGACATCCCTAGGACTGAACCGCTCTGATACCAATTTGTCACACCCCCAACAAGGAGTATGACAGACTCCGACCCGTAGGCCGAAAGTCACCTGACTTAACCGTTACTTGGACATCACATACCATAACTCAAAGAACATCTGCTCGCAGAAAAAGACCAACATAGAAATACTCGATAATTCAACACATTTGTACCTATGCGGACCAGCAAGGTCGTTACAACATAAAGTATATCATAAAGCCGACAAGGCTATCAGAAAAATATCCAGAAGCCAAAACAAGGCCGACAAGGCCATACATAATATTTACATATCCCACAATGTCCATGAGCCTCTAAGAGTATACATATGAACACATATTATACTAACAGAAAGTACCAAAAGATAGCAAGCCCGGAATAGTGGTACTTGCTAACACCGCTGAAGCTGGAAAATCCTACTGCGGTTGCTCCCCGATAACTTTGTCAGAGCCTGCAGCACGAAATGCAGCGTCCCGTGCAATGGGACGTCAGTACGGATAAAAGTACTGAGTATGTAAGGCAGAAGGGTAACAACATAATTAAGATATAATGTAACATTAATAAATGCAAAAGAAAACCGAACATCTGGAAGTAACACAAGATACTATGCATGATAAAATATTTGGTATGCTTACATATACATATATATATATATATATATATATATATGTGTGTGTGTGTGTGTGTGTGTGTGTGTGTGTGTGTGAATTTTCCAGGAGTGGAAGAAATATGTGTGAATTTTCCAGGAGTGGAAGAAATATGAACGGAATGCAAATTCAATAAAAGCAAAAACATATATATTACATAGCAAAAGCAAATAAGGCATAAAACAATAATAAAGACATTTAAAAGCATATAAGGCAAAATAAAGAAAACAAACAAACAAAACACTCAACAAAATATTAATTAACCTAAATCTATTATGGTTAAGAACCTAAAGTCCCCAGCGGAGTCGTCAAGCTGTTATACCCCATTTAAACGGGTTAAAGTAGGAGTACAACATGTTGGTGATCCCTATCTATTTTATTTTAAGGAGTCGCCACCTAATTATTTTAATGGTGAATTAGGACACCTAAATACTAAGGCAAAGTCAACACTAAACCTCCGTTAATGGTCTGCTTAATTAGCATGATTCTAGGTAAGGGTTCTAGATTATCCTAAAGGGAATGGGTTACGCATCCTTTAGAATCCGTTAACTACGGTTTAGCGGTCAAACTTAGGTTAATTAATTCTAAGGTCTAAAATTTAAGAAAATAGCTTTGAGAGAAAAAAAAATAACTTATAACAAACAAAGTTTAAAACAATATTATATGAATGATGCACTCTATATGGTGAAAATAAGCACTTAATGTTCAGAGCGGTAATCCTAAATGATAAAATCTACCCATTCTAATCCTACGTGAATCATAAGTTACACACATACTTTCAAACCACAGACAAATCCAACATACAGATAAATTAGCAATCATAAAAATAAAGGGTGCAATAAAATGAATGATGAGAAAAGGGGAGAAGAGAAAACGATAAAGATGTCATAGACAGCCTCAAGCGATTAGTGATTTCGCTTGTTTCTCGCCGAGTGTTGTGATTAAAGAGTATGGGACGCATCAAATCCACTCATGGGTATAGCAATAGCGCCGAGTCTCATTTCGAGACTGCATTGTGAGAAAGTCCTGAATTAAGACTCCATTTGCTCCAACGTGTACATGTAAAGAAGGGGAAATAAATATTAGTGACAAACGATTCAAGTTTTCGGGACTGTAAAAGCAATCAAACACAACTTGACATATTAACATTCATAAAAATAAAAAGAGGAAACTAATAAACATTCATTACTGTGACCAAAACAGATTCATAGCTTGCTATTCTCGTTGTTCATTAATTGGTTCAACTGACTTTAAATCCTATTGCTACACATGCTCGTAAAAGAAAAAGCTGATTTTGACACATACTCCATACAAATGAAAGTGACGAAATAGACAGGAAAGTGAATGTAGGACACATAACACTTTATGCTTGATTATTCAAGTTTAGGATAACATTTAGTTGAGGTTTGCACTCTTAACTAAGGATTGAAAATTAAACAAACTGAATTTTAGGAATTGTAGGCAACTAAAAAAATGAATCTGCATAATATGCTAGCCATTCAGCAGTCCCAAACTAAAACTACTCAAACAAAATAGGAGAAACAAGACAACATCCATATTACCTAAAAGGGGGGTAGGAGATGGACAAACATATTTGAGTACTCTTGAAACTTTAAACTAAAAACATCATTTCCAAATTTCAAACAAGGACTTTTCGACTCATATTTTGTCAAATAACTTTAAAAGAGATAAACTATTTAAAGCATTTATATTCTTATATTGATTTAAAGAGAAAGATAGGCTCGAAGAATGAAAGAAGAAAGCATTGCTCAAATTAAGGAAGTAAATTAGTTTTTAAAAATCCAGACGGCTAAATCCTAAATGAAAGGTAAACTTCATTACAATTATGAAGTCAGAAAACACATATTCTACAAATAAGGTTCAAATAGTCAAAGCTCAACCCAACAATGAATGTGTGGGAATATCACTGACACTTAGTCCTTGAAGAAAATATTTATTTAAATTAGTCAAGCTAACATGGCCAAATTTTATACTCGTAAACTAAAGCTTTAAGCATCTGAATCCCAGGAACTTAAGTAAAGAAAAATAAGATGTAAACACGACCCAACGACTCAGAACTAATCTAACTAATCCACAATCACATAACTATATAAAACATAAAGAAAAGGGAAGAGCGCTAGAATTGAAATAGGGAATACCATTACTTATCCAACTCCAACAACATTAAAAAAACTAAGCTAATTTTATGAGAAATCAAAAAGGCACAGAACGTAAAAAAATGAAAATAAACTCTGACGAGGAAGAAAATTATACTAAAAGAACATAAACCAGCAATCTAAACATACCAAATTAGAACCAACTAAACTAAACTAATCTAACTACATAAATTTACATAGAACAGAACTGAAGCGAAAGGAGAAGGAGGATTACCGACCTTTTTGGGGTGCAACGAACTAGGATTTTAGGTCATAGATCTAATCCTCTTCGAATGAGATGGAAACAGACAAACCCAAAACTAAACTAAAGAGAAACTAGGATTCAACTTCTCTTCAAATGAGCAGCAAAACTTGTATTTATAGCGATGAACTAGGGTTTTAGGCTAACATTTTTGGGCAGGAATTGGAATCGAAATTTGAAATCCAATCCTTAGCCTTCAAAATCCGAACATTACAGATCTTGATGTGATGATTCAGGCTTTGCTAAAAAATGGACCGATTTTATCTGGTCTTTGAAGATTTTATGTGTCTATATTCACCAAAGGAATGGAAAGGTTCTGAGTAGCGCAGTTTTACACGGAAATGGGGGAAAAATTTCTCTCCATGGCTAAAGAGAAGGAGAAGGTTTGCTGAAAATGGAGAGGAAGAGAAAGGGGGCTGGGGGGTGCGGCGTTTTCTCCCTATGGTTGGAGAGAGACGTTGCTTTTTTGTAGAAAAGAAGAAGAAGATCCAAAAGTAAGGGGTGCGGCTGATCTTTAGAGATTAGGTATTGAAGAGGAATAAGGAAAATGGGCCGGATCTTTGGGCATTTCTTGGGTAATTAATTGGGCTAACTGATTTGGGCCTATTTAGGAGTTGTCTAGGCTGTATTTTCGGACTGTCAATGGGCTGGGTCGGTTGAATGAATTAAAATGCTGGCTGGTTATTAACGAGTAGCAAGTTGGTTTCATAGGATTGGGATAGATGAATTAAAAATATGGGCTGAATGAAAGAAATAATTCGGGCTTCCAAATTTAAATAAAAGACCTATTTTAATTAATTATGGAATTTGTATCGAGTCCAAAGGAGTAATCGATAATGATAAGTAAAATAATACTTTAAGAATCATTAAAATAACAAGATATTAAGATTTGAAATACAAAACATGGGAATAGAGTGGATTTGTTATTGAACGCTGGTGTTTATATTCTAGTTGGATTCGTGTCAAAGAAAGAGGGAAACGAACACCTTACATACCTTATCCGTCAAGCCGCCACTTAAAGAATTCCTTACACCTATGCTTGCCCTTCACCCGAATCTATATATCGAGAAGTACATCTTTAATCACACTTTCATCATATTTCCATCAACTTATAAGCACTAATTATGGAAGACTAATTTGGGTTACAAAAATTTGGGCAGCATCTCCCCTATATCATCGACTTCCTTCAAATACCAAAAAAATTCCCAAACAATACCAACAACATCAACAATAACATCCTCAATATTCTATAAGATAAATACGTATATTTTCGTCCAAAATTATCTTCAAACCTTAATCCATAAGCTAACAACATCAACACAACAAACTACAACTCTTATTCTTGTAAATATTCCTTAATCAATGTTGATAAAGAAAGAGATTCAATGATTCATGCCTTATGTTTATGATGTGCCACGGATTTGTGGCACATTCGACGCCTTTTTACTATGAATCTTGGTTATTTTCAAGTAAATCTGGTTCTTGTTAATATGTTTTCTTATGTTTTAGGAAAAAAAATGGCCCAAAAGCAAAAAGTAAAGAACAACAGAAAAAGTGCCAGAAATAAGAATCAACGATCGATGAACCGTCCTTCAAATCGTCGATGAACCTGATTTTCCAATGGTGACAAAGTTGAAGACGACGAAGGACGAAGACATCGACGAATCGTCGAACTGATCGACGTTTTGTCGATGGTATCGTCAAGAAGGATATCTCAGCTGAGGGGAAAACAACGGGATATATCATATTGACACCTATAGCATAATGTCTAATCATTACGGGGATACAACTTTGGTTCTCCAAATCCAAACAGATTTCAAACAGTTCGAAATAGCAAATACAAACCAAATCTCCTCTTTAAACTATCAGGAATAGGATTAAAGCCTTTAAAGACTAGTATCGCATACGATTAGTATCCTTTTCTCTCCATATTCCCTGTGGGATTCGACCCAAACCTTGTTTGGGTTACTATATTTGGCAACGTCCGCTTTACGCCGTTAATAGGTGTAATTTGAGCGTATCAAATTTTGGCGCCGTTGCCGGGGAATATGGTTTAGAAATTACTAATTATTGTGTACTCTTCTTTAAAACTTTTTCTATTCCATCACACCTCGTTTGTTGTTGTGGTGAACCAGGTGAGCATGGCAGGAAGAACGAATCGGAATCAAGGAAACCAAGGGGGACTCCAAATGAACCCACCTGCACCAGAAGAGGATGACGATGAGAATATATTTGCTGAATTCATCAATGAAGCTGATTATGCTTCTGCTGTGGTTCCTCCCAGAACTGAAAATGCTACCTTCAAAATTGATAGTTCTATCTATCAGCTGTTGAAACTTGAAGGTTATTTCTGAAATTCTTCGGAGGATTATCCACTTCGAGATTTAAAGAACTTCTTGCATGTATGTTCTCAACAATCCCAAGGTGTTGTTTCTGCCGATCCAATTCGATTACGGGTCTTTAAATATTCCTTGGCTGGTCAAGCCAGGGAATGGTATAAAAAGCTCCCCAGCAATTCTATTCATACTTGGAACGAGTTAGCCAATACATTTTTGAAGAAATGGTTTCCTCCAAGCAAAAAGGCTGAGCTTCGGGATAAGATCTTCGAGTTCAAACAACTTCCAGGGGAACAATTATATTCAGCATGGGAGCGTTTCAAGTATTATCTAGCTCAATCTCCTACTCACGGATTTCCGGATGCTATTCTCACGGAAAAATTCTACAAGAGCTTAAATACAATTAATCAGATTGCTGTCAATACTACTACAGGAGGATGCTTCATGGACAAGTCATTTATCGTTATCACCCGTTTGCTTGATAAGCTCACCAACGATAATCAGGCTTGACACTCGAGTGATAGTGAAGTCCTGTCATATAGTAGTCCATCTGCCGCCGCGGTGGCAAAGAAAATCATGAGCGAGATCATGTTTTTGCTCAATTGCAAACCACCGTGGATTTGTTGTCGAAAAGGCTTACGGAGAAAGAAGCTAAAAGTCTGAATATTGTCAAAGAGATGCCACCTCATACTCCAGGAATGTACCAAGTCTCGGAAGAAGCTTATCTAGAGAGGCAGCCACAACGTGAGGATGCTAATTATATTGATCACTCTCAAGGGGGTTATCCAAAGCAATAGAGACCCCAATAACAAAGCAATCAATATGGCCGAAATGAATATGGTGGTTCGGACATGAGGGATTACAACAACAATAATTATAGTAATCGGAATTCCAATGCCTATGTTCCACCAAAGAGCCATACTTCTAACTCTCAAAACTGGCGAGAAGGCCCTTCCAATGATCAAGGGACCTCTCGGATGGAATCTATGCTTGAAAAGATATTGGACAACCAGCATAAGAGTGACAAGAAGATGGAAAATTTTACCGAAGTGGTAGGCTCTCACACAACTTCGATTCATAAACTTGAGTCACAAATGCGAGATCTTTCTCGTGAGCAACATCCACCGCAAAGAGGGGGCCTTCTTAGCGACACAGTTCCGAACCCAAGGGGTAGTGGAGGCGATAACATTGCCTCATGTAAAGCTATTTCCACTAGAAGCGGAAAGATCCTAAACGCGGTAAATCAGAAGGTGGTTGAACCTATCAATGTCGAGCCAATTCTTGATGAAGTTGTTGAAGAAGAGGTTGAAGAAGAGATAGAGGCACCAATTGAAGTGCCTATTATTGTTGAGAAAGAGAATGAAGTTCACCCTAATGTTCAAAAGGGTGACGAGGAGCCAAGTCTCGAAAAACTACCGGTGAGAGCTTTCGAAAGAGCAAGGTCACGGGGGCAATTAAACCCTTGACTCAAACATATAAGTCTCTGCCCCCGTTTCCACAAAGGTTGATGAAAAGAACGGAGGATGCCAAGTGCCAACGATTCTACGACCAATTGAAAGGGTTGTCAATGAATATCCCATTCCTAGATGCATTCCAAGAAATATGGGGATCTGTTAAATACTTGAAAGATCTGTTGACAAAGAAAAGGCCAATCAAGCATGATGCGGTCGAAATCACCCACCGTGTGAGGTCTATCATTTCGTCATCAAAGGTTGAAAAGAAGGGAGATCCTGGGGCTTTCACTATCCCTTGCACCATCGGTCATCATGATTTCGCTCGTGCTTTTTGTGACAATGGAGCTCGTATTAACTTGATGTCACTGGCCATATATAAGCAAGTTGGCTTGGGAACACCTAGACCAACGAGCATGCATCTCCAGATGGCCGATAGAACTATCAAAAGATCGGTAGGGGTTATTGATGATATCCTTGTTAAGGTAGGGGAATTCTTATTACCGACAGATTTTGTCATCTTTGATTGGGCGGTTGACAAAGAAGTCCCAATTATCTTGGGAAGGCCATTTTTTGCCACCAGGAGAGCCCTAATGGACACGGAAAGGAATTTAATAAAATTTCGGGTCAATGATGAGGAAGTAACCTTCCAAGCTAGCAAGGGGTTAAAGTTGCCTAGTGCTTATGAAAGCATTTCAGTCATTGATTCGTTAGATGTGATAGACGAAGCAGTGGAGCATTAGTTAGAACAGGAGCACTTTGACGAGACTCTTTAGGCTATTTTGGTGAACTTCGAGGCGGACAACATGCAGGGGTATATTGAAACAGTTAAATCTCTCATTGGTCGGGGTTCATACTCTTATGAGCCGAAGAAACTATCTCTTGATCTTGACAACAGAACAACTCCTCCGGCTAAGCCTTCGATTATTGAGCCTCCAAAACTTGAGCTCAAGCTACTTCCTTCTCATATGAAGTATGCTTTTCTTGGCCCAGATAATACTTTACCGGTTATTCTCTCATCTTTGCTGAGTGAGGAACAAACTCAAAAGGTTCTTGAAGTGTTGCGGGCTTATTGAAGATCTATTGGGTGGACTATTGCGGATATTAAGAGAATTCCCTCCGGTATTTGTGAACATAGAATTGAGCTTGAGGAGGATAGTTCATCAAGTGTGGAGCATCAAAGAAGACTAAACCCTCCTATGCAAGAAGTGGTCAAGAAAGAGATAATAAAATGATTGGATGTGGGTGTTGTATATCCCATTTCAAACATCCCATGGGTTAGTCCGATGAAATGTGTGCCAAAGAAGGGAGGCATCACTGTTGTCTCTAACTCCAAGAATGAGCTGATTCCTACAAGGACAGTCACCGGATTGAGAGTGTGTATGGACTACCGGAAGCTGAACGCCGCAACTTGTAAAGACCACTTCCCTATGCCTGTTATTGATCAAATGCTTGATCGGCTAGCTGGAAGAGCTTATTATTGCTTTTTGGATGGGTACAACCAAATCAACATTGCACTAGAGGACCAGGAGAAGACCACTTTCACTTGTCCTTATGGCACTTTTGCTTTCAGCCGCATGCCTTTCGGCTTATGCAATGCCCCGACTACTTTCCAACAGTGTATGATGTTTATTTTCTCAGATATGGGGGAAGATTTCTTGGAAGTCTTCATGGATGATTTTTCTGTTGTTGGTGATTCCTTTGACGAATGTCTTGCCAATCTTGGCAAGGTATTGAAGCGGTGTGAGGAAACCAACCTTGTACTTAATTGGGAGAAATGTCATTTCATGGTGAAAGAAGGGATTTTTCTGGGCCATAAGATTTCCGAGAAGGGCATTGAGGTAGATCGAGCAAAATTTGATGTCATAGCCAAGCTCCCTCCACAAATCTCTGTAAAAGGGGTTCGTAGTTTCTTTGGGACATGCCGATTTCTACTGGCGATTCATCAAAGATTTCTCCAAGATCGCCAACCCGATGTGTAAGCTTCTTGAAAAAGAAGCTAAGTTTGCATTTGATGAAAAATGCCTTAAGGCATTTAATGAATTGAAGGAAATGCTCACCTCTACTCCAATTATTGTATCTCCTGATTGGTCAATGTCATTTGAGCTCATGTGTGACGCTGGCGGATTTGCTATTAGTGCGGTGCTTGGGCAAAGGCACAACAAAATCATGCACCCAATTTATTATGCTAGCAAGACCCTCAATGGAGCTCAAATTAATTATACCGTCACCGAGAAAGAGCTTCTAGCCATTGTCTACGCATTTGAGAAGTTCCGGGCCTATCTACTTGGATCTAAAATGGTTATTCATACGGATCATGCGGCCTTGAGATACTTCATGACAAAGAAAGATGCAAAGCCAAGGTTAATTCGTTGGGTCTTGTTGTTGCAAGAGTTTGACTTTGAGGTCAAAGATCGAAGAGGTTGTGAAAACCAAGTCGCGGATCATCTATCTAGACTTGAGGAAGCTGGGAAACCAAGTGGAAATCTTGAGTTGAATGACGTTTTCCCTTATGAGAGGCTCTTGGTTGTATCTTGTGATGTTGCCCCTTGGTACGCAGATATCGCCAACTTTTTGGTGACAGGTCTTATCCTCGACGATATCAAGGCTTACCAAAAGAAGAAATTCTTGAGAGATAGCCGCCAATATTATAGGGATGAGCCCTATTTATTCCGCACTTATGCGGCACCATCATTCGGCGATGCGTGGCCGAATGTGAATCCATGGAAATCTTGAAAGCTTGCCATGACTCTCCCGTAGGTGGTCATCACAGTGGGAACCGCACAGCAGCTAAAGTGCTTGAATGTGGCTATTATTGGCCCACCATTTATCATGATGCAAATTTGATGGTGAAATTTTGTGACCATTGTCAACGCCAAAGATCAATTGGGAAGAAGCATGAAATGCCAATGAATTTTGTCATGGAGGTTGAATTATTCGATGTGCGGGGCATCGACTTTATGGGTCCCTTTGTAAATTATCGTGGCATGCAATACATCCTTGTTGCGGTTGACTATATGTCCAAGTGGGTTGAGGCTGTAGCATTGCCTAACAATGATGGCAAGAGTGTCACCAAATTTCTCAAAAGAAACATATTCACAAGGTTTGGCACTCCAAGGGCAATCATTAGCGATGGTGGCACTCACTTTTGCAACAAGAAATTCACTAATCTCTTAGAGAAATATGGAGTGCAGCACAGGGTGGCAACTCCTTACCACCCCCAAACTAGTGGGCAAGTCGAAGTCTCTAATCGGTAGATCAAGAGCATTTTAGAAAAGACGGTTAATGCAAATCAAACTGATTGGTCATCTAAGCTTGATGACGCTCTTTGGGCTTATAGAGCAGCGTTCAAGACACCCATTGGTACTTCTCATTATCGGTTGTTGTTCGGTAAAGCTTGTCATTTACCTGTTGAACTTAAACACAAGGCTTCGTGGGCATTAAAAAAATTGAACATGAATTGGGACGAAGCAACCAAGCTGCGGTTGTTTCAAATGAATGAAATGGATGAGTTCTGGTATCATGCTTATGAGAGTGCTAGTTTGTATAAAGAAAGGATGAAACACTATCATGATGTCAAACTTCTGAAGCGAGATTTTCAACTGGATGATTCGGTGTTGTTGTTCAATTCAAGGTTGAAGCTCTTTCCGGGAAAGTTGAAATCCAAGTGGTCCGGCCCTTTTACTTTGGTGAGTGTGTCACCCAATGGGTCAATGGAGTTAAAATCTGACGACGGGACGCGTACTTTCAGAGTCAATGGCCATCGGGTAAAGCACTACCATTGGATGGTTAATGGTGACAAGATTGTCGATGCTCACTGGTTAAAACATGGCACCGGACCTTAGCGTCCAAAGTGGTATCACGTCGTGCCGCGACGTTAAATTGTACGCTTCTTGGGAGGCAACCCATGTGCATTTTTCACAATATATTGTGTTTATTTCAGTCCATTGATTTTTATTGTTGTGTTGTTTTATATGTTTGTTGATATGTTGCAGAACCTAAGTGTTGAAACCCAGAAAATTACTAGGACAGCAGTTACTCGACACATTCGACGGACCGTCGATCCGATCGACGAAACATCGAATGCACCGTCGAGCGGATCACAAGAAAGATTGGTCACTGGAAATTCTAGAAAATCGATGACAGGTTTAACGCTCCATCGAACTGATCGACGGTCAGATCGACGGGCGTTCTTCTGCTCTTTGTTTATATATAAAAAAAAAAGACACGGAGAGTTGTGTCAAAAAGACAGAATGTCGATTGATCGACGCTCCGTCGATTGATTGATCCCGCCGTCGTTTTAACATGACGATTCAGGGACGTGGGTTTATAACCTACGTCTGTTTCCTTCTCCATTTTCATATGAAACGACTCCCTTGCTCTCATTCTCTCTCTCTCTCTCTCTCGCTCGCTCCCATGTCTCCCCCTTCGCCTTAACTGTTTCCCCAAACCCTACCCACCCTCCCCTTCCTTCACCAGCCATCACCACCATTCCCCCCTACTCTTCGCCTTGTCCCTCCTTGTCTGTGAATTTTTCTCGAGTAGCTTTTCATTCTAGCACGTTAAACTCATCTTTAAGGTATGTGACTTACTGGATTCCTTTTCTCTTGTGATTATTTGTTTTTGCATTCTAGGGTTTATGTTGCTTATTTTTGTTTGCTTTTCTTGTAATTCTTTGCCTCGTGTTATTGTCGCCTGGTATGCTCGTATTTTTTGCTGAGGGTGGTTTGTTGAATTGTCTGTTGTTGTTGGGTGATTGATTTTTAGACAAGTTGGACGGCATTACGACAAATACACCTCAGTCAAAAAGTTGTTGTTTTACCCACCAACTGTTCGATGATATGCCCAAAAAGGACCATTGGGTGTCACAATGGCTTGGAGGGCATTACGACCTTCGTGTTGTTTTTCCCACCTAATGTTTTACCTAGTCTAACCCAAGACGACATGGGGTGAAGTTTGAGTAACCCCACAATATGCGACGATTGGCACATCGGCCCAAGAGCGTATAGGATCCGTAGTCTAGCCTGCCAAAAATATTCGACGTTCAATTCGACGGCCCGTCGATTCAATCGACGGACCGTCCTATTCAACATCGAATGTGCCTTGTCTAATATTTTTGCCAAACACAGCATCGACGGTGGATTCGACGACCCGTCGAATCAATCGACGAGGCGTCTTTCCCACCGTCGTTTAGTTGAAATTTCCAGTGGCATATTGGGTGACAAAATGAGATCGACGGCCCGTCGAATTGATCGACGCGATGGGACATCTTTCTCACCGTCTTTTGCTCGAAATTTCTAGTGGCTTACCTGCGATCGGCGGCGCTTCGAACAGTTTGACGGGAACTTCGACGCTCCGTAGATCTATTCGACGGTTCTTTAGCACAATCGACGGACCACTGGCAGCCTCAACAATGATCGCGTGTTTTGTGCTTTTAACTTATTCTTTGATGTTTTTATGGTTATCTTACCAATGTAGTGTCGTCTTTTCTCACGAATGCCTCAAAAGAAGCAAGTAAAGCGGGGTGGTGGTCCCAGACAAGGCCGAGGTCAGGGTCAAACAACCCTTACTCTTAGGGACGAACCCTCTAACTCTGAAAATCAACCGGCAGCCCCAACGACTTGATAAAGGGCTCAGACCACCACGCCCCAGGCAGAATCACCCACTTTGTTCTCCTCTCAGTCTACCGGGGGGACTTCATTCTCCGCATCCGCTAATTCTAGTGATGCAGCAACAGACCCATCAGCCGCTCCTGAGCGAAATTCAGATGAGGAACACGAGCGATTGCGGATGCAAAAGATAGAGATAGTGGCAGTCCGTTTCCCCTATCAAGGGTGCCGCAAGTACTATGTCAGAGGGGCCGATACCGACGATGCGGGTCATCCAAGGAGGAATATTTAAGGGGAAGAACAGATCAGTATGAGCGGCTTGGAGAGCTATCCTGGGATCACCGATCTCATCAGGCACTATCATCTTGAGGCATTCACCTAGCCTCCAGGTGATTATTGCCCGACTATAGTTCGGGATTTCTATGCTACATACAGGGTAATGCTCGAGCAGCGCCATAAGAACAAGAAAGCCATGAAAGTCGCCCCTCCATTGGACACGGTGTATTTTCGGGGTGTCCATGTTGACGTCTCGGCGCGCACAATCAACCAGTTTTATTTTGATGATGATTTCGTGGCACCGACCACAGTTGAATATGATGATAAAATGGAAAGAAGGGTTGAGCAATCTGTACGGGATTGGTTTGCGCAAGTGATGGCTAGAGGGCCAGCGGACCAGGCCCCATGGTTGAGAAAATTAGGTGCCAACATCCGTAAGGCAGATATCAGCTTGGAAGCTAAATTCTGGTGGAATTTCGTCATCTATCGGCTTCTGCCCACGGGAGCAGATAATATAGTCAGACCAGATAGAGCAGTGGTTGTGGCTTCTATGCTATCGAGGTACCCAATGAACTTCGGTGATTTGATCAGTAGGGCCATCCGGACACGCGCTCCACAGGAGGTGACAACCTTAATATTCACATGCTTCATCACACAGTTGTGTCGATTGGCCCAGGTGCGGCACCTTGAGGCATTTGCAGCTACTCTTCAGGAAACAAAGGTGTGCGACATCACACGGAGTAGGGATGAGACCCTCTGTACTTCTCAGGCCAGCAGTACTTCATTGTTAGAGCTCATGGGTGAGCAGGCTGAGCATGTCACGGAATCAGTACCTCAGGGCACAGAGGGATTGTCTACCACAGAGGCCCCCACACCATCTGTAGCTGATGCTACCCCTTCTTATGAGGCACCACCTCGGCTCGCTGTTCCATCTGCGTCTCATATTCCTCCGTCAGCCACAGCAGCAGCCTCCGAGGATCTCTTTGTCCTCAACAGAGCCAACTTCAGGGAGTTTGCAAGGAAAGTAGAGCGTGCTGATCAGCAGGTGACTCGGATACTACAGCAGTTAAGTAGGTTCGTCCGGCAGGAGATTGCACCGGAGTTGAATCCCCTTCAGGAGGCTATGGAGAAGCATCATACTCGAGTCAATGCACGACTTGACAGCTTGGAGATTCGGATACTCACTATTGAAAAGAAGAGTGAGTCTGGCACTTCAGGAGATTTAACGACCGAGCTTGACCAGATCCGAGCTGAGATTGCGGCCCTTGCCGATTATTGTGGGTGACCCAACACCACCTGCACCCGTCGCTAGCATTTCTGATTTGATCAGAGTAGTTGATTTGGTTACTGAGGATGAGCCGAGGGAGAGTCGCAAAAGAAAGAGGCCCGTCAAAATAGTTGATGACAACGATGAGGAGGACGACAATGAAGATGAAGACCTCGAGCTTCAGGAGGGTCTTCGGAGGTCACGCCTGGATGTGAGGTTCACCGGCGCATCTTCCAGCACTAGTGCTATCCCAGCGCCAGTTAGGCCGATCACGATAGCCCCTCAGGACCTGTAGCCACAGAGCCAGTCAGCTCCATCGCTTCAGTCCACCGAGCCAGTCGCCGAGAGGACCTTCATTCAGACTGCTGCGGGGGAGGCACCTCAGCAGCAAAAGCAGGATTAACGTATTTCAGGTCGGCACCACCACCATAGGGTGATGATATGATTTTTGATGCATTGGGGACGATGCATCTTCTTTTTGCTGGGGGTGGGGTAACCTGATGTACTTTTCAGTATTTATACTTGTTTTATGGATATTTATATTTGTTTTATGGATTAAAGTAACTGTGACTCTCATGGTTGTTGCATTTTGAACTTATGGCATGGATTTTGGATGAAAAAGGATCTTTATGATGTGTTTTATAGGCTGATTTGAAATTGACCCCTCCAAAATTTGATCCAGGTTGTAATGAATTGACATGTATGGTTCTTTTTGTGACATCATAGATATTATAGTGTATATGAATTGAGTGTTCAAATCCTTATGCCATTGTGAGTGTGAGAAATTCTTGTGTTCATTATTAGCATATGTGGATCCAGAACTTGCCTGGTAGGTCGTGCTATATTGCTTAAGGATAGTCGGTTGTGAAGTGATCATAGGCTTTCCTTCTGAATAGTCACGTCAGCTTTAAAAAGCCCAAAACCTATTCTATATAAATATCATTAGTTCCCATGTTGACCCTTTGATTTTTTCTCTTGATTTGCAGTAACAAACCTTTTTCCCATTTCATAACTTCATTCCATCTTTGCACCCATTTCCTCCATGACACTACTAGAGAAAAGAGGCGAATCGCCTAAGCTGGGGGTGGCATATGTGTGAAGAAAAGGCCAAAAGCCTAAAGTTGGGGGTGTGTGAGTTGCACAATCAAGAACTAGATGTGATAGCAGATTAAATTTGAGAAAAGCTCATATAATATATATATATATATATATATAGTCTCATGCTTTTATAAGCCAGAAAAGTTGGCAAGGGAAAGCAACTGATATTTTACCTCATGCTTCATCAATGTGAGAATTTTGGCAAAGGAAAGCAACTGACATTTTACCTCATGCTTCATCAATGTAAGAATTTGAAACCTAAAACAATTGAAAAGAGCTAAAATCTAGTAAATTTGAAAGAAAAATATAACGCTATAAATCTAAACCTGCAATAATATGAGATTAGATATATCCAGAGAGTGAGGTACCCGAAGAATTAGAATTCACATAAACTCCATGTAGATCTCTTCCGCTTTTTTAAAAATGTCTACCTGAATAACACAAATAGAAGACTCTAAATTAACGGTACCTAAATGTTGTGGTGTTTCTTATTGTTTCACATCAGGCCAAAACAATCTCCTTTACACAGTCTCAAAGACAACATTTAAGGTCTTGTTAACTAATCTTGATGGTGTCTTAATCGCTGAAGCGCCGCTATGGTTTTTATATAGTAACGAAGAACTTTGGAGGTAAATCGACTCTTCTATCCTATTAGCAAAAATGTGTACCTTATTTTATCACATCCTTGAACGCATATGTAATGAGGATAATCGATGAAACAATAAACAAAATCTTCCAGATCTATCAAAGATAAAACATCTCGCTCCTATTTTTGTTATAACACTCACAACCTGCCAATTATGTACTGCAAAGATTGCTTGATAAATCATTAAGGACACCCAAACTCATTGTAGCATATTGTGAAGTGTCATTGATAAGTTAAAATGTGTTCTATATTTTGATGATTGCCAAACAAATGGAGAAACAAAGAGAGACATGATCTTTGACCTGAGAGAGACCTGATCTTCGACCTGCTCTCTTTGTACCGTGTACATTCAGTAGCAATAACTGTAAAACTGTGCCTTACACTGCACAACAGAAAAACAGTGATACGGCCCATGCTTAAGGTCAAACATTGAGAGAGTGGTCTGCATCACATCTCACATGCTCCTCAGTATATATACAAAATGTTGCAACATATTGAGTAGACTTGAAAACCTAATTTATCTTGTGCAAACCTTGTCGTCACAAGTTCTTAAGTGCTTTAAAAAACAAAGCTACTTTCGACTGAAGGACCTGATGCAGACACTAGATTTTTTCAATGTTCTTTAAGTTGTTATGAGTCTTTGTTCATTTTTTCTTAAATTGTAAACCTATTCTTCTCTAAAAAGGAAGCTATTTGTAGGTGTCTTTTATTCTCAAAGGTTGCTTGTTGGAATTATGTTTCCACAAGCATTTGAGTGGTACACTAGGCTAGAGTCGTCTAGGTGTATTAGAGTGGTGAGTGGCTAGAGTTAGTCATGTTGTGAAGATTACAATAGTGGTGAGTGTATAGAGTTAGTCATGTTGTGAAGATTATAAGATATCTGTTGTATGGGTGAGGAATTAGGGGAGTTAATTCCTAGTTACAATATGTTGTAATCTGAGTTGCTTGGTTAGTAGAGTTGAAATCCTACTGGGTAGGTCGTGGTTTTTAATCCCTTGAGCGAGGAGTTTTTCACGGTAAAATCTTGCCTTCTTTATTTCTACATTGCATAAGGGAACTGGTGGCCAACCAGGTCCTGCATAGATTATTTGGTGGACGCATAGCCTCTAACAAGTGGTATCATAGCGGGTGTTTTTTAAAAGGTTAACACGTAGAAAGAATCTATGAAATGCCCCCCCCCCCCCCCCCAAAATATGAAATAAGGACAGTCTTTCACCAGGCATACAAGTGAAGATGGTGTAAAGACCACTGCCATGATTTCATCATGGCTGAAGATTCAGAGTTGTGGGATATCATCTCTAATGGTCCCTATATTCCAGTACATACAAGTGAAGATGGTGTAAAGACCACTGCCAAAACAAGGAAAGAATACAATGATGCGGACAAGAAGGCAGTGCAGAAAAACTACAAAGCCAAGAAAATCCTCGTGTGTGGAATAGACCTGATGAGTACAATCAAGTCTCACCCTGTTCAACTGCTAAAGAGATACATGAAGCTCTTCAAACTGCCTATGAAGGAACAACACAAGTGAAAAACTCAAATCGACATGCTCACCACAGAGTATGAGATGTTTAAAATGACAGAGGGAGAATCTATTCATGACCTGCACACTAGATTCACCTCTATTATTAATGAGATTCATTCTCTTGGAGAAATTATCACAACCACCAAATTGGTGAGGAAGCTACTTGGTGTGTTCCTTGACTCTTGGGAAAGCAAAGTAAATGCTATCTCTGAAGCCAAAGATCTCAGTATGTTGACAGTCGATGAGCTTATTGGAAACCTTAAGACATATGAGATGAGGATGGCCCTGAAGAAGAGTGAAAAGGATGAGGTCAAAAAGGAAAAGAGTCTAGCTCTCAAAGTTGATAGAGAAGACTCAAGTGACGATGAATCCAAGTTGGCATATCTCACACAGAGATTCCATAAATTGATTCAAAGAAATGGTGGAATTTCGAAGATAGGAAGCTCCAGTAGAAATTTCAAAGAAAATGACTATTGCTGCCACAGGTGTGGAAAACCTGCTCACTTTGACAAAGAGTGCTCTCAAAACAAGCAGGACAGCTATGATAGGACTACTAAGAGGAACCAGTTTCCTGATAGAAAGTTCAATAGAAAGAAAGCTGCTAATGAAATAGTAAAGGAAGCACTTGCTGCATTGGGGGACTCTTCTAGTGAGTAAGAAGATCTAGATGAAAAAGGGGATACATCAATAATGGTCATAGAAAATGAAGCCTCCAAATATGAGTCAATGTTTGCACTCATGGCGAGATCAGATACAGATGATGATGATGAGAGTGATGAAAATGAGGAATTAAATTTCTTTGACGTTAAGAAAAACCTAAAGGCCTGCTCTCAGAGAAGGCTCATATCACTGTCAAGTGTGTTAATAAATGCTTATCACGCCCTTATTGCTTAGAAAAATATGCTAACTAACAAAATTAGTGACTCAGAACTTGAAAAAGATATCCTACTAGTGTCCATTAGAGAGATGAAGGAGCAAATTCATGAGACCAGTCAGCTTAATATCATGCTGGACACGCAAATGAGAAGGGACACAGGAGCTTCATTTAAAAATATTATGGGTACGACACAAAGATTTATAACGAAAGGATCATGCCTTTAGAAAGAAGGGGACTAGCCTTAACATACCTGAAAGATAATTTCTCGACTTCCAACTTACTTCCTGTCTTGCAATTCACTAAACATTATTCGTAGCCTCGTAATCTACATATACAACCATTCATACTATTATTAGAATCATCATCATACACTCGTCTCGAAACTTTAATTAAAATCCTTTTAGATTCTGTCGAAATTCGAGCAGCATCTCCCCTGTTTATATGCCTAGCCCGAAATCATAATATCAACAACCAATCAACAACAACAATACCAACATCATCAACACCATTATCCATACCAATATACTTCCTAAAACATCCCACACGATGTCTTATAAATTTCTCAACTAACAACTTGTGATACGACTATTTGAATACTTTATTTCCGTAAAGAAGCCGAAATTAATACCAACAACATCCTCAACATCCTACAAGATAAATATATGTATTTTCATCCAAATTTCTCTTCAACCCTCAATCCACAAGTCAACAACATCAACACAACACACCATAACCTCTATTCTTGAAATTATTCCTTGATTCATATTGATAGAGAAAGAGATTCAACAATTCATACCTTATTTTTATGAAGGTAGCAAAATATTCAACATTTACTTATTCCCAAGCCAACTCCAACACCGCACGAAATTATAATCACGACTACGCGTTGCCCGGGCTTCAATTGGTATCTCGTAGCTTGAATTTTTACTCAAAATCCTCAATTCTATGGGAGATCTAAGAGCCCTTTGATGGCTGAAAATTCTGGAATATTTTGGAGAATTTTTGGATGAAAAAAATGAGGGTTGGCCCCTTTTTATAAGAGCTGAGGCGGCGTCCTGTAGCTACAGTACTGTAGCAGTCTTGTTTCTGCGTCGACAGCTCAATTTGTAACGTCTATAATTCTCTACTCCGATGTCCTATTGACGAGCGGTTTGTTGCATTAGAAACTAGGCTCGCCGAACTTCATTTTAGGATTTTGAAACACCTTAAAACTCCAAATATACATGGAGATATACCCCTCGAAAGTTGACTAAAAATCTGCCCAACATTTCTCAATTTTCGTCAAACTTATTTTCTTCAATTTGCTTGATCTCGAAATCTTCCGAAACTCTCCGCACATGATGTTTATCACTTATTATACTTAATAATGGCCATGTTCTTGTGTTTCAAAATAGTCTTTCCCGATTACGACGTACGAGATCGTAATTCGTCTTTTACTTAAACAATATACTTAATAATGCCTCGTTCCTCATACTCCAAAGTTGTTTTGCCTAGTCGTAACTCGACATACTTATATTCAAATTTAACCAGTGCTTCTCCGAGGTACGGGGTGTAACATGCGACCCATGCTTAAGGTCAAACATTGAAAGAGTGGTCTCCATCACATCTCATATGCTCCTCAATATATATACATGTTGCAACATATTGAGTAGACTTGAAAACCTAATTTATCTTGTGCAAACCTTGCCGTCACAGGTTCTCAAGTGTTCTAAAAAACAAAGCTATTTGCAACTGAAGGACCTGATCCGGACACCAGATCTTGTCTATATTCTTGCCGCAGAACCTCTAACAACCATAAACTAAGGTCCTTAACTAAGCTGTGTCAGACTAACAAACCTTTTACTAATTCACACTACTTCTCTTAAGCTACTTCCTTCAGCAAGGCCAAGCATGTCGATGAGTCTTGAAAATTGAAGTACTGCAATATTGAAACAGGAAAGTCTCAAGTTTCCTACTTCCCTTATCATTATAGAGTCAATAATCAAGGAAAGATCATCATGCAGAAAACAATATAAACCACTCTTAAGCTATCCTAAACCTTCTAGCAACACGTTTTACCTCATTTGTAGAATTTAATAACACCTAAAAACTTCTAAAAACATTTGCTCATAGACTGATCCAAAACACTTTACCGGAGTAAGTGCAGATCTTAATATGATTAAGTGCAGACCTTAATCATATATTGCTTGTGTTTATATAGACGTACTGAAGGAACTCATCTCTCCTAAAAGCTTGTTAATTTCCACGACAGTGAGTCGCCTCCCGGCAATAGAGAAGAGGAAATAATGAAACGGAATAGATCGTTGTTAGCCATGGATGGAAAACCAGAAAATCCACAAAAAAATAAGAGAGTGACAAGGAGAGGACATAAGAAGGTAAGAAAGCTTACCTTAGATTGAGATGAGAAACCTGTAAGTCTCAAAGCAAAGCAAGAGAACATCTGACGTTCAAGAGCTATTAAGAAAGTACACATTGACTTTCAATTACTGCAGAGAGTAATTTTTTATATCCAATCGAGGACAACATGATTTTGATTTTAAAAGTTTAGATTAACAGGATGGAGGGAATTAATTAAAAAACTTTTAGGACAAAACTATGATACCAAAGTATCCTAGCTATGTGAAGCTGTGTGAGGACGATAATTTGTCCCTCACAAAAGGTAGTTTAAGCTATGTTGCTTGGACTCTTCAAAAATGCTGACGGGGTGTGTGTCGGATCCTTGAAAAGTAACGCCTTTTGAAGGATCCAACAAGTGTGCGGCAACAATTTTAGAGAGTCTGAGCAACATAGAGTTTAAGTACTGATAGCGGTTCGGGCCCCTACTTATCTCGGGCATTGTGAATTTTGTTTATAATTTCCTGATTTTCTCCCAAATGATCAAAACTCAATCAAAAAGTTTAGAGGTTCTGTTGATAACCTAAGACAACAGTCAATATAATTGACAACTTATTGTCTTGGTTTCAGTTTCAAACAAGTCCTTTGCAAACAGAATTCCAGCAAGTTATCTCAACCACACAATTTGAATTACTGAAGCATGCATTTAAAAACATAGATACTCAGGTGATAAGAGCATGATTGCAAGATGAAACGGAAATATGAAGCAGAGGAGTCGGTGTAAGAGCTGATAACAGATAACCTTCTCAGGATCAATTTCTTGTGTTTTTTGTATAAAAATGTCTGTAAAGAATCAGGATATAAAAGAAAATCAAAAGCAAGGTAATCGGATGACAATGAAAGTTATCCTTTTAGCGATAAGAAACCGAAAAGTAGAACTTGTGAGTAGCTATATAAATGGTAAAAGAACTTCATTTAAACCATTGATGGAATAGATCAATAAGCTTTTGCCTCCCAAATTCCTTCCATTCAACTACATTTGATATTGTGGTCATAGATTAAGATTGATTTCATTGTACAAAGACACTTATCAGCCTATTCTCTTGTAAACAAGGTACCCAGCTTCCCTCTTAGCACCTCGTGGAAGTGTTTTGAAGAGCTGGATCAAGCAGTTGAACCAAAATTGGCATGTTTTATCATTTTATTGACTTTGCTTCAATTATGTGCAAGTGATACTAGGCTAGAAATTTATTGATAAGAAACCTCACGCACCCCATCTGTTTTAGCCTCCAGCATCTTAATAAGGAGAGGAATTCATCCAGCTTCACCCACAAGTCTCTTCATCTCAGTTGAGGCGCAGATTTGACAGATTGCTGATGCTGCAGGTTGTAGTGCACTAGCTGATCCTGATTTGAGCACATGAACAGACCGTGAAAGGAGTCCAAGAGAGATCAAAACCTCGACTAACACATAGACAATCAAATTTCTCAAGGCCCTTATAGTTGATTCTTCGGGAAGCAGATCATCCAAGTATGCCAACAGACTTATGATTTCACCTCTCTGATATAACCTATCTTCGAAAAGCAACACCAGTTCAACAAATCTTGAGTAGAGCCCAACCCAACCATGTCCACAGTAAACATGTTGCTTCATCCCTGCTAATAGACATGAAGCTGTACATTGACTTATAACAAGCCAAATAATTTCAGCATATTTTTCATCTAACTGTACTTCCTACTTACAAGAACCTTTCTACCTCTAAAGATTTCGTTTGCCCTGGAAAATAAGATGGCTACCATTCAAATATATGATACGTTACTTATAATTTAGGAAAATCATAGGTCAAGTTGTAGAGAACAATTGGCTAAAACCCTACAAGGCTCCAAAAACAGGAAAAAATAAAAGGGTGCAAAAGATGGCATGATAATTCAGTAATGAGATAGATGATATCAGTACTTGCTGAAACAAAGAGCATTGCAGCAGCGTGACTCAATAACTATCGACATCTTACTTTCTGGACTGTACTTCGCATATTCTAACAGCACATAACTGCTAAACAATCTAGATGAGAAACCGAAATAATAAATAAGTGTCAATTGAAAAACAAACAGGTAAACCTTCTTGAGTTATTAATATTATGTTTTCTCTTCATTCTGTTCATGATGGAGAGTTGCTATACTACAATCTAAGATTTACTTATCTCACTGTCTAGTAAGATATTGTATGCTTTCATATTCGTCTTTTGCACTCCCGAATGCCTTTGATCATATCTTCTATAAAGTAATCTCCATGTTTATTGTTTCTAAAAACAAAAACAAAAAGTTGTCAATACTTTTGGATCATATAATAAGAGCAAATCTGAAATATATGCACAACATCTAGATGCCTAAGGTATTAATGGAATAGGTATTTCTGAAGTGCTATTAGAATGAGATTCACTCTTTTTACCTTATCTGCACAATTTTATACATCATATCTGTTTTTCATAAGCCACCAACTCAAAAGATATTTATTCTATGTTAGTTGACTGATTAGACTGAGTGGCCGTGAATAAGGAAATTACATGGAGCAATAGATTCCGGGGTTTCAAAAGCTCAGTTAATACACTCAACCATACAAGATGATGATACGAAAAGAAACATAGTAATACAGGTTATTGAGGATGAATTAATAAAGGTAGGACAGCAATTCGAAGGTGATTTGCTATGTTCTTAACCAATATATGATGATTGCAGGAGCGAGAAGTAAAGGATGAACGCTTTTTTAATGAATAAGTAGTTAACAACAACATTATAAAAAAAATGGTATTTCTGCTTGGTTAGATAATAGTTGTCTCGAATCAACAAATCAGTTCCTTTCAGAAACTTAAGGCAACAACGTTTTACATTAACTTGAAACTGAAAGTTGATGGCATATAATGTTTTGAAGTGGAGTTAATTATAAGTTCAATCCTTTCAGTGAGTAAGCATATCTCCACTTTTTCATATGTACAAGATGCTGCTCAATATATATACATGATGCTGTTCAACACCCTTAGAAGTTAGAATCACAAATTTTCAGCAAAAGCTATAACCATGACAGTTAAAATTCACAATCTGAAAATTTCATCATTCACTAGGGATCTAGTAGCTCAGTTGGTTGGCTATCTGAACTTTCATTTTGTTGGCGAGAGTTCGAATCCCACTTTGTAGTCCCTCCTCCATTTTCCCCTTCCCCTACCCCTATGTAATAAAACACAAAAAAGAAAATTAGAAGTAAAAAAAAAAAAAAAAAGGAAGGAGTAATTAAATGCACAGAGACAGAGCTCACTCACAGAAGCGCCTGCAAGTCAACCGAAAACGAACAAGTCGCAGCAATTTCACTGAGAAAACAAGGAAATCTTCCTTTACCTGAACTGCACAATCGAAAATTAACAGGAACTTCAACAAGCAAGAGTCGCATATGCAACGAAGAGAGACACACAGAGAGAAATGAGGGAAGCCAAATAGGACATGCACGTTTTACAAAAAATGATCATTTGTGTTTATAGTTATTTATATAAGTACTAGTTTTTGGCACGTGTAGGCATAAATTGACATTAAAATTTGATATTTGAAGGAAGTTCATTTTCACTATATTTGTATTTTTTTTATGGAAATTATTTGTGTTATAAAATATAAGTAAAGTCTACAAATATTTATAGTCATTTGTTATCTTTAGGACCTCTAATTAATGATTTTAGAAGTACAATTTTTTTTACTTAAATTATCTTTTCCATATTTTTTGATCGTGAAAGATCAATAATCTTGGTATATCTACCTTCTAAAGATTGATTCCGCCGATCGAATGAAAAACTTGCGTACTTCCTTTTTCGCTCAACTTCCCAAAGTATTCAAGCTAGTTCATCCTGGATTAATATGAATGCATTCATATTAATCTTTCGTATAGTAATTGCACAAACCTATATTGTTCGGTGTAAACCATCTAATATTCAAAATTTATGGATGTGACTAATAATTAGTGTTCGATATTTGGAAATCATTTGCAAGTAATGCTAGTTGAGACTGGATAATGTTTCACAAATTACCTCAATTTCTATTACTATATTATATCACACATAGAAATCTTCTTTTTGGCCTTGGGGAAGTGCAAATATTATCAATGACATTCATTTCGTAAAATTTCTCATCAACAATACAAAATATGCAAAACTGTCTTACAAAGTAATTAATCCTAGATATGAATGTTTAACATATATAAAGAACCGGTTAATAAAGTAAGGATTAGTAAAGTAAAAAAACGCACCTTCGAAAACTATCTTTAGGGATCTCATATTGTGATTGATCCTTAATCTCCATTTAGCCCCATCTCATTTCAAGATATGCACATTATAAAATTAAAAAAATTAAAAAAATAAAAAATAAAAGAGATTCAATATGTCTCATTCATTTTTTCTTCTTCCACTCGTAAAGCTCTATCATAGTGCAATAAGCATATCGAATCAAATGATTATATTTCATTCCGAACTTACTAACAGCAAGAAATATAATATATAAATGTATATCACTCTTCACAATGATACAAAAGTAGAACCACAAAAAATACTAAAATATTATTGTCACAAGAATATATAATGCATGTTAAAATTATGCATACCCGAACCACGGTTAGTCACCCCGCCAATGGATTTATTCCTTTCTTCTGCGCGTGAATAGGTGGTACACTGAACTAATTTAGCTAAATTACAAAGTGCAAAAGATTTTTAAAAAAAAATCAGTATGCTATATTCCAAAATATTGAAATAAAAAAGTAACAAAAAAGACAATAAGCAGAAACCTCTGCATATTGGTCAAGGAGAATTTCCATTTTGCTAGGCAATTTATACCAAATGGATATAATGTGTCATTAGTAGATAAATGATGAATCGTTGTATTAAGTTAATCAAATGAATTTAGTCTATATTAAATTATTTAATGCGACTATTCACATTCTCCTGATTTTTTACAGAAACGAATAGAAAATTAATTAATGTAAAGTTTATTTCATGTATTGGTTATGAATAAATTAATAAATTGGTTATGAATAATTTAATAAATTGTTTTGTAACTTTTCACATAGGTCCAAAACACTTGTGTGAAAGGGCATGTGGTAGCACAATTTTTGGGCGAGAATATAAGCAGAGGCAAATCAATATATTGATGAAATATTTAGTTGATTAAGATTTTGGTGTCATGCAAAGGCTTATGCATTAAACAACACTGAGATGGAGATCATGGCTTTCCTGCTGGGGCTGGAAAAGCAGCGGAATATGGGCTACACACCATTGGAGATTGAAACAGATTCCACGGATGTGATTATTTTGACTAATTAAATGAATAAAACATGTCGACACAGCCTTAGAGAAGGCAATCGAGTGGTACACGTTTTGGCCTAACAAGGAGTACAAAATGCAGCTGAAGATTAACCAAGTGTTTTTGCACAGTCCCCCTGCAGGGGCTTCACCCTGATAAGCAAGGGCATGTAGCTACTAGGAAAATACCCCACTAATGCTTGTAGTGACCTAGTTAAGTTGGGCAACTTACGTATTTTAAACTCTGATGTCATGTTCAACTAGCTTATATATCAATAATATCCTTGCAATAAAAAAAAAAAAAAACAGGTCGTATGAGTCATAAAATGATCATTGTAGAGCAGTAGTATCACTAAACTTGTCTTTTGAAGCGAAAAAAGAAAAAGTACCTACATTTTAATCATAAACATGGAGCCATTACAAGTCACAAACATCAAAATAAATACCGCTACACTGCCAATAAGATGTCCATAGCAGATAAGAAAACCAATAATACTAGCTCTCTTCTAGTAATAGAGAGCAAAGTGGGGACAAAAGACACGAGTCACTGCAGGTATTTTCAGCAACAAGTTAGTCGACCTTGCGCCTGCAAATTGGGATCTCAATTGTTTTCTCAATCGTGCGTTCCACCTTAGCTTGAAAAGTTTCTTCTTTCCCATCAGTTTCAATTTTAAATGTAATGTAGTAGGTGAAGTCACGACAACCACCTGCATTTATCTTCACAATATCCGTAACTTTGCGTTCTTTTCCCTGCAGTTAACAATAGGTAAAAGTCAATACTTACGAAGAGCAGCACAGCAGAAAATGGTCAAATAACAAGGTATAGATCATACATCATTGCCAAAGCACCGCTCGATTGCCAATGAAGCATAACCCTTGATCCTATCCACAAACTCAGGAAAAAGATGAAATTCCAGAATGGGGTAGATGGGAGTAAACATGCACGACCCAGGGTATTCATCAAACTCAAAACCCTATTAAGATACATACAAATAAACAGAAGAGCAAAATGTTTATATTTTAGGGCATAATTCAGCAGTTGAATTATGATTGATCTGAACAAATAGAGTGAAATATAATTACCAACTCGATAGTTGAAAACATGTACCACAATAGATGTGTTTTCATGGAGCAGATTATGTCATACACACAAGTCATGCATGCCCATATGATGTCTATAAAGACAAGAGGGTGAAAGGGAAGTTGTGAAATTTCCAACATTTCAGTTGTCACATGAAAAAGAACACTTCCAATTGTAGTGGATAGTTGACTGGAGACATGAAAATGTATTTAAAAACCAATAGCAAAGTCTACAAAAACCATATATTGCTTTCCATTCAAACCCAAACCAGCAAGTAGAAGAAAAAACCAAGCTGGTAATTTATGGTCTTTGCAACTTCAATTCCAGCTAGTATTGAATTCATTTTCCCAATTGTTTCGGAAAACCAAGTTAGTGGTTTGTCAATTAGTATTACCCATTAAGTTAGCGTTAAATAAGGCGAAAACGTACAACAGAATAGGAAAGGCACAGGGAACTTCAAACATCCAACAAAAGAGTATTAACTTCGATTCCATCTCTACAATCAATTTTTAGGCCATCTACATGTAAAAAGCAATAAAAACAAGGCACCGGAAGAAAATCGTCAAGGTGCATACAAGTTCACCCGGACACACTGATGTGAGAACAAAAAGAAAAGGAGAGAAAAAAAAAAAAAAAAAAAAAGTGGCCATGATAAACGGGAAAAAAAAAGAGACGGAAAATAGATCACCTCTACAAGGAAATTAGGCATAAATTATATTTCCTTTGAAATTCAAATACACATATTTAGGCCTAAAACTTTCTTACCAGTCAGGTATCCAACTCAAGAGAAGGAGGTCAAACATACACCCTCTTCCTTTGACCTTCCCACAAGTTTAAAAATACCCCCCCCCCCCCCCCAAAAAAAACAAAACACCCCCCCCCCTTCTTCTAAAGTTTATTTAACAAAATACAGTCAATTTTATCCCCCGGGAACTAAGGGAACACATGAAACAAAATACATACAGCCAAACCAGGTGCCTTGCATTTAACAGAAGGTCAAATGTAATTAGGCCATGTGCCCTGTCTAATGCCTTTTTAAGCAGTGCTCTTGCAAACAATGTGAAAAGAGATCCAGTTCAAATCTGATGACTAGGTGGTGACTAGTCCGATAGATCCACCATCTTATTTCATAGAGTGCAGTGCCTCAGAACTAAGTACACTTAACATGCATTTTTGTTGGAGTGTATACATCAGGTGTATACAAATGTGATATACGAAAAAAGGATCTAAAAGTCCAGAGATATTGTAAAGATTTAAAACCCGACACTACCCCCCCAACCCCCAAAAAACCACAAAATCTCCTCCTAACCCATGAAAAAATTGAAACAGCTTTACTGCACATAGATGCTGAATGACCCAGGAGGAGGAATGTGTAATTGTAGTGCTTGCACATAAAACCATAGTGTCGAGAACTATATACAGAAAAGTATGCATATTAAAAAAGGGATTGATTCATGTAAACCACAGACACCTAGGCAGTAAACTAAAATACACAAATAGATAACAAAAATAAAAGCATATTCAACATAAAGTTTAAAAAGAATAAAGAGAAAAAGTGAGAAAATCAGGAATCCTATGTTTACATCACCTGAGACCCCCATGTAGAGCCAGCCACATATAAATGACTTATTTGATAAGGGCACCATGATGCAAATGTACAATATATTGCTGCAATCGACTTGTTTTAAGAAAAGTTACAACAACATACCCTAATAGTACCAGTTTCGGAAAAAAAAAAAGAGAAAAAGGGGGGTTACAACAACATACCCGTGCAGGAAATTTCATATAATATTTGAAAAACCTATAACATCTTACATGCGCATTAGTTCATTGTTGGATTGAAATGTGCCTAAATGTTGCCACAGAAGAAGGGTGTTTGACTTCCAAATACTACTCTTCAGGTTGCACACTCATTTTCTTCTTTCATCAAACTCCCATTTACAACACCCTTTATTTCAAATAGGAAAGGGAGCAAGAATTCAATGTAAACTTGACTACATATCTACTATATCTTGATACCACTTTGAGTCAGCTACATATTTACGTGGGATTTTTTTTTTCACTCCTAGCCTTATCTGACCTCTTTTTATGTTTTTTTTATTGAGCCGAGGGTCTTTCGGAAACAACCGTCCTACCTTGGTAGGAGTAAGGTCTGCGTACACTCTACCCTCCCCAGACCCCACGTTGTGGGATTTCACTGGGTTGTTGTTGTTGTCTTATTTTTTCACGCATTATAACCATCAAACCAAGCTCATCCTCCGCGAACAACAAATGAAACAACATATTCAACTTTTTTTTGCTAATCTTCACTAGTAGTGAAATAGAAGAAAATGCTTAAACAAGTTGTAGTGTTTATATAAAGGCGGAATGGCTTGAAAGGCCCCTTTACTTGTCTCGATTAGTCATCCCGGCATCAGTACTCACAACTTTGCCGAACCCCTCTGCCCTTTAAAACGGAGCATTTTAAACCCTTCCTCGACCCGCTCAGTGAAAACAGAAGGATTTTGTAGTGTAGCTTTCAACGGGACATAAGATGTTCGAGGAACTTATATCCTCTTCTCTGTCTTGTTTTTATTTTTTGGTGTCTGTCCGGTGGTGGTAAGTGGCTCTTCAGAACTTAAATTATGGATAGACATATCACTACATATAAATGATGTATAGATATATCATTACAATCCTCAGAGCATGCCAGCTCTTTTTCACGTATAAAATTGGAGTTCTAGGCTTATTAGTGGAGGGGAGGACTGCGACTTCAACAATCCCAATGCATGGTTTAATATTGCTCCTAGTTAGAAACACATGATCTAATTCAAGTTAAGCACCAACTTGATATTCACCTTTCACATAATTTCCTCAAGCAAATACAAGTTACTTACTTCATTCCAATATATGTTATACTCTTTCCTCTTTAGTTTGTTCCAAAAGAATTATATTTTTCTACATCTAGAACGATAACTTTATACATCACAATTTATCTTTAATAAGATGATTTAAAGTTGCACAAATGTTTACAGCTCATTTCAAACCACAAGTTTCAAAAGTACTTCATTTTCTTTAAACTCCGTGTCTAGTCATGCAACTTGGATGGAGGATATGGTCATTTTTCACGGAATAAACAAGAAGTTATTTAAAACAAGTATCAAATTGATGTTTAAGATATATCAGGTTAATCCTGATTACGTTTGAGGCAGTCTGTCGGCTCCATGTAAATTGGAGGAAGAACATGCTTTTCCCAGTCAAAGAGGTTGAAAACATTCCGACCTTGACAGATGACCTGGGATATGAGGTGAGCTCCTTACCAACTAACTACTTGGTTTTATACTTCAGTTCAAAAGACAAAGCTCACAGAATGGGGCAGTTGAAGAAGTTGGCAAGCTGGAAAAGTAAGTACCTATCTCTGGGTGGAATAATAGTATTGGTCAACAGTGTATTACATGCACTACCTACGCATGTAATGTCTCTGTTTCCTTTACCTTGCAAGGTGAGGAAGAGAATTGGTTCTGTAAGAAGGAACTTCATATGGCAAAGCAACAGAGACAAACATGCTATCCACTTAGTCAATTGGAATCGCTTATCCACTACCAAAGCAAAAGTATATAGGAACATAAAAGCACACAACCAACACAAAACCAAAGTCTACCGTGAAAATGGTTATGGAGGTATAACTTGGAAGAAAATGCTGTGCGTAGAAGGGTAATTTGTGAAAAATATGGTCAAGATGGGATGTGGTGTTCTAAGACAGGGGGTTGGGTGTGGAAATCTATCAGACTTCATTGGGCTTCACTTGCTGCCAATTCCATCATTAAGGTGGTTAATGGAAGGAAGAGATTCTGACCACTGGCTAGGAAATGGAACCTTAAAGGAGTTGTTCCCTGATCGTTACAACATTGCAACTTTTCCTGAAGAAATATTAGACACAAATCGGGACAGCAAGGGAGGACTATCACCTTCAGGAGGTGAGAGGAATTAGAAGGAGCAGTGGAATTCTTTAAGACATTGGAAGAATTCAAAGGTCTCACAGAATCAGAGGATAAACTATACTGGAGGTCATGTAGGGATGAGGTTTTTACTGCCAAGTCTGTTTATTTCTCAGCTTGTAACTCAGACTAGCACAATGCCCTTGGAGATACATCTGGAAAGTCAAACTCGTACAAAGGTCTTGTGCTTCTCATGGAAGGTGGCAAGAGAGGCTCGTTTAACCCAAGAGGATTTGAGAAGAAGGGATTTTCAGTCATGCTCTAGGTGCTCTCTCTGTGGTTCAGAAACAGAAACCAGTAGTCATTTGTTTCTTAATTGTCTTACACTGACCAACTGTAGCAACTCTTCCTTAACAGTGTGGGCCTCAAATGGTTTATGCCAGCCAACGCTTGTGACCTACTAAAAGCTGGAACTGTGGGGCATAGATAGACAGATGAAATGGTGGAGTTTGGTTCCTGCTTCTATATATGGTGGACAGCATGGAAGGAGAGAAACTCAAGAGTTTTGAAGACAGAAGTAGCTCTTTCCAGAATATCCATGAAGTGTTTTCTTCTGTTTCATTCTTGGAGTAACGAATGTCACGTAGAGGAGGAAGAATCTTTAGCAGATCTGATAGGTGCTTTGTAATTTATAGATGCATATCGCTGGTTCTCTTCCTCTCTGTAAACATGGTTCTGACACTGCCCTTGTTCGTATTTTCTCTTATTAATATGCATGTTAAGGCCTAGTACACAAAATAAGGTGTCAGAGATTAAACTATTAACATAGAAAAAATATACAGCAAATTTGTTTTTCCGTATGTTACTACATAGAATTTTCCATATTATTCTAATGGTCATTGTGATAAGTTACTACATGCAATTTTCCATATTATTCCAATGGACATTGTGATAAGTGATAAGTAGGATTGTAGTGTTTATAAGCATCTATTTTACGGGAAAACACAAGGATGCCTTGCAGAGTAGGATAAAAGATGTTTTAGGAACTTGCATACT